>NW_022145612.1:27936810-27984890 GCF_000002235.5 Strongylocentrotus purpuratus
AAATGTATATAATGGAATGTTGTGAACACTTTCTTTGATAATTTCCTTGTAAATCTAGAACACTGTTACCCTGGAGCCCTGTTAAGACAATGACCTGTGTGCAGTAAACTATACCATAGATGCCATACATATAAGTTGCATTAGCTATTCTCTGAAGAATAAAAAATTGCCCTAGATGCAATCTGTCATTCCTACAGTTATCGTGGAGTTATTTATCTGAGGTTAATTTTTGCTTCTATCCCGAAATTGATTCCAAGAAAACCTACCTCTCTGCCAATTCTGTTCTTGATTTACTGAACCTCTCCTTGGCTAAATATGCCATCACAGAACCACCCCCAAAATACTCCTTCACTAACACTCCAGCGGAATCATTGCGTACGATCAAGGCTCCGAGACCGGTCGGAAATCCAAACATCTTGTAGAAGGAGATTGTCACAAAGTCTGCATCGCATGTGCCGAGGTCTAGAGGAGATGTACTGACTAGGGCTGCAGCATCCAATACCACGTACCAGTTACCACGACAACCGGTTTGGTGATGGAGGATGCCATCTTGAACCTTCTTCACCCATCGCAGAGGGTACTTGTGTCCACAGAAATTACTCTGTGCTGGGTAAGCAAACAGCCCATTAGGAAGCAAGTTGCATTCCGAATCATCTACTGTCCCGTTGATCTCATTGTGAGAGCTAATCTTATCAACACTAGACACATTAACGGTGCATAGTTTTTCCATGGTATCTTTAGACAAACAGAGGCAATCAGCACCTTTATCATGAGCAAGCTCTCTCATCCCAACCACAGATGTATGGTTATCCTGCAGATAGCAGAACATCCCTCTCTTCTTTGTGCCAACCTCGTTCCCGTCATGGCTGTCAGTTGATGATGATTCTATCGTCCGGTGGCATGATTTCAAGCCAGACCAGTCGAATGATTCGGCAAGTAGCTTCAGGGCCCCGGTGCATCCCGATGTAAATATAACAGTGTGTTTCTCCGGTGTGGTGTTGAAGTGCTTCAATATCCTGCAAAGATTATGAAAAATAGTCTGAAGCAGTAAAGATATGAATTCAATTAAATAACAAAAATTATGAATCAACTCCCTACCTTCATTCATGACATAACAGAAACAATGACATGCTTGATCATGTATAACCAACACACAAAAACTTCAAGAATACCTTATACCAATAGCATTTCCAATAATTCTTTGAATATGGTAAAATTAAAATCTAAAAGATTTTTTTAAATCAATTATATAAGTGTTGACCTACAACTGTAAACTGTTACAAAAAAGTCTGCTTCTAGAAAGCTCAGGGGGGATTCCAATATCAAGAAAATATAGACAATTTTCAAAATTTAGTTCAAATTTTCAAACATGGCAGACATTCAAATTGTAAATTTTCAGTAAAACAAGCTAGCTGTTTTGATATACATTCAACTTTAGAAGGTGACCTTTCACCTCTCTTTATGCAAATTACCTGAACCTGGTTTGGTCGATGGTTTCAGTACACAGACTGCTGCTGGACGAGCGACTGTGTGGGTTACCATACAGATTCTCTCTCATGTCTCTGCTGAAGCCATCTAGTTGACTGGAACATGGAAGTGTTGCTCCTGTGTGATCTAGATACACTGTATCTATGGGGCATAACGAGAGAGGATGAAATAAGGGACTATTTAAAATTGATTTTAGTTTGCAATACAATGCTCTTATTTCCACACATGTATACATGTAGCTGCATTACTAGACCGAAAGCTTCAGTCTCTCTAATCGTCGGTTGTTCCACTGAGACTACGTCTGGCTCCACTAGACCTCCGATTATAGAGACTGAAGTATGTCCCATCGGGACTGTACAGGACTGTACAGAACAAATGGTTCGGTTCGACCGGACCGCGATGAATGAGATATGCAACAAGATTTTCACTCTTTACATCCTCATAACTGCTGCAATTATAATAAAAATTAAAAATAACATATATATAGCTTATTTGACTTACGATAGCTTCCTCATTTAGATCCTAAATTAATGATTAATCCGAGAAAGTCTCGTCGTCAACATTATCCGTCTTGGTTTTAGTTGATGAATATTCATTTTTTCTTTTCGAACGTCCAATAGCTACCGTAGCTACGTACGAGTCAGCCCGGCTTGACCAACAAACTCACACGAAACGAGTGCTCTGATTGGCCATTGGCTATGTTTTGGTAGGAATTGACCCGGAAATATATATCGGCCGCCGGGTCATATAGCTCTATGTTCGAGTGCATGAACGTGCATGAACGTACCGTTTCACAGTTCAAAGATACAAATTGGATAATTCATATAAGTAAGTCTGAAAATTTCACATTCTATGATAGGTTAGTAAATTTTGAAAACTGTAATTAGGAGATATATAGACCGACCTAATTTACATCTGATTTAGAAATCAGAAAATTAGATCTAAATAAAGAAAATCGGGAAGAAAATGTCGTGAACGAAAAGATGCTCATAGGCACCCCCACGGTACGAGATCTCTGGGTTACCATCTGTATTGGGGAATGACAACAAATGTCAGTTTTATTAAAGAAATGACCCAAATCAGATGGTTATTTCTGTCTACTGCATTACCAGCTGTGTATTAAAAACTGTTCTATTGATTCTCAACATTTCAAACACCACTGTTCACTGAAACTCAACTGAGTTCGATCAAAATCGGTACTTTAGTGACAATTGATGACACCTAAATAGCATTAAAATACTTTAATCTTTTCAACTTACCGATGTTAGAAAGAATATTTTGAAAATTCAAATCGTGAGTCTAGTGTCAAACTTGCCAATCGGCTATATCGTATTCATAATTGTGTGCATTAGTGTGCAATTGCGTGCAGTGTTTGTATTGTGTGTAATTGCTGCCTCTCAGCATGTAGTACAGCGCTAAAGGTCAATACATATTAGCATTGACTCTCTATGCTTTGCTGGAGTGCATATTTCCACTGTCTCACTCTCAGTTTATAGTGGAAAAGATATCAGGAAATCTTCCTCCTATTCTTTGTGCCTGTAGGCTGTAACCACCCATAAGTGTACAACAAGGCAAATTTGTATCTATTACACAACAGTTATAAATAAATACTTGTTATTACTCATATCAAATAATGATCATAGAAAAAGATCAATTTTATCACAAGAAAATTAGATCAATCTATCAGTAGACCTATCACAAGTTTGTTTTACGTTATTAAACACTGATTGGGTTTAATGGAAAGTAACTTAGATTTAGTTCATGTTGGTTTTAAAAATGAAATTAATTAAACATAATATATAACACATATGAAACGAATTCTTTCATTATTCTAGATCAAATTCGAATTCTGAATTTGTCTAGAGACTAAAAATTGACATTTGACATTGAGTTTCAGGCTTAGGTCTATTTTTCTATTTATTTTATCAATTTCATCTTCTAATGTTTGCATAAAGAGAAAATAACATTCTTAGTAATGGACATACATGTATGATACTGATATTCCAAAGAAATACTGAAACGTACTAGTCTATGTTACTGCCCTTCAAGTTCAAACATGACACTCTGCCATAGAACTTACCGATTTCCAAAAAGTATGATATGGGAAAAATTTTCACCACATGAGTTTCAACGAATGGGACTAGCCTCTCAAGAGGATCACAAAAACATGTTAAATTTCGGTACATTCCACGATATAATAAAAGAATTATCAAGGCAGCTATTACTTACTCTTTAGCTGAGGAAACTCGTCTGTTCTATTTGAGGAAATCATGCTTAATAAGGTCTGTTTTACTGTGGGAAGTTGGGAACGCCTCCGATCCTATCAACTCTCACATACCGTAAGTAAACACGTTAAACGGTTGCGTAATCAATCCATCCCTGTCGACAGTCGAGACCCAGCCCATTTTTAATCGTAGGATAGCAAGTGAAAGTCGACGGACTAGTAACTCAATGATGCTATTAATAATGAATCAATGTTGATCAATACCTAATGTTAGTAGGTCTAGTGCATATGTGCTTTAGGATTTGGGCTAGGGTTCGGGGTACATTTTGGGTTACAGTTATGATCAAGATTATCGATTGCCATGGGATTCCTATACCAGCAACGGGTACGTGCGCCACGCCCCTTTACTACTCCCCACTGCCCCACCCACCTCTTTAATTTTAATAACCCCCTCTCTCTTCTCCTCCCCTCCTTTCTTTCTCTTTCTCTCTTTAATTTCCCTCTTCCTCCCCCCTCAACTGGCCCTCTCCCTGTGCCCCATTGATTGTCTCTTTTTCATGTTTCTTGCTTAATTGTGCGAGTTGACAGGTTATAGCCATTTCCAATCATCTAAACAAAGGCATATATGCTTTTCTTCTTTTTTTTAAAGTATAATAACTATATGACTGTTGATATAAGATTACAGGTATATGATTACATATCTTATATTCATCTAATCAACTGCACATACAGATCTAGAGTTTAATGGTGTAAGTAAGTAAAGTCGCACATAATATTATTCTCCAGGCCGGGAGATTTACTGTCAACCAAATCCGAATTCCATTCTTCTCTCAAAATATGTTTTTTAATTATTATTTTTTATTTGTTCATGTTATTTCATATGACTTAATACAATTTTAGGTAAGAAATCTGTTTGTATGGAGAGTTTTATGTTAACAGTTATAAATACATTGGAGAAAGTTTTTCATTCAAATACTATATCAAGATGATGAAAGCATTTCTATACTATACTACTGATACTAAAAAATACATCAGCATGTATTAAAGGTAATACAAAGTTTTGGTATGGGGTCATGAATTTGGTTCCAATGAACATATCTGAAGCGTATATGCCATCCTACAATATTCAGGGATCGCGTTGTCGCATTTGAAATTGAGTCTAAAGTCATGAAATTGTAAATAATAAACTCTTTATGTTGTATAGCTCCCTCTCAAGTTCGAGATATTAATTAAGCCATAAAACAATATTTCTTGAGTAACATCGACCGATTGGTTATTTCCGTCTGGAAATTTATATATCCCAACTACATATTCTGAGATTTTCATGGTCGCAGTTATAATTGTATGGCCGTAAGCGCTGTTTGAAATTTATCAAAATTTACCAGTGTTATTCAATTTTACTAAGCAGAAGTGCTCTAGGGGCTTAATTTTCTAGTGCTTATAATACATCCACAGGAGCATCCAAACATATCAACATAGTAAAGAATCACTATCCAGCCTATTTTCACAATTTCCCAAAATTTTGTATTACCTTGAAAGAGACAATCTGAGTTCTTAAATCTTTAAGACTGGAGGAAATATATTATTGAAACAAATGAGACAATTCATCATATTCTTAATCTATTATTTTAATGAGCAAAAGAAACCTCATAAAAACACTTTCTTTACATGACGAGACAAAAATGCACAAAAAACATTTACCCTTCAGATGAAAAAGCTATTCAACATTTGAATCATGAATGACTACATTATAAACTTTCAATAATTTGATTTAATAGTTACATACTGGTACACCTCATAAACAATTGTTTTCCTTTGTACATTTCAACATGTTTATATACAGGCGCATTCAGCATCAATGCATTACAGTTCAATTTACAAACACCCCATTTCAACATCTATCAAAAGAGACACAAAACATGTATTTTGTTCTGAAAATGTGGGATGTCTTGAAAACTGTTGAACACTGAGCAAACTTTTGAAGTCACTGTGAATGTTCATTTGTTATTTTTGGTATGGAGGTTAGCATTGGGAAACACATTACCAAATAGGATTGTTTAATGACGTTTCATTTTATAGTTCGTGATGAATTAAAGCTGTCTAAACATAAAATGTTTTTCTTCATTACGGAATCCTGGGAAAAATTTTCAGTTGCAATTTCATATTTTCAGCACAGTTTGGCAAAAGAACATCGACAATTGATTTGGTCAAACTAAATAAACAAACAGGAAACATCAGTTACATAAATACATATTGCAATGGAAAGAAGACATTATTTATCATGGATTTACTGCCCCTTAAATCTAATTGCAAGAACGTATGGCAATTCTTGGTGGCAAATTCAGCGATGACACAGATAATTTTTTGGGAAATAGCCATGATTAGATCATCTTTTTTCTTTTTTTGAAGTCCTCAATCCAATAGTACCAATCCGTAAGCTTATTCAGAGCTTTTCATCAAACCCTAAAATAAGTATTTTATTGACACTCTCTCCTGTTTAAGATAAGTTAAAATAACTGCTTTATTTATCAAAAAAATTAAAATGGAACAAATGTATTTATGAAAAAAATACTGAAAAGGTCAAGGAAAAAAAACATTTACAAAATATTTACTTGAAGTTCTTTGAATTTCATCAATCTACCGTACTTCCTACGAAAGTACTGTGAACTGCATGTATGGTTGCTTAATCTGCATTAAGACATTTTGGCATTAATGACAACTGTCACAAAGACATATGATAATAAAGTTCAAATGAAGCACTGTCACAAAATAAAAATAATGGAGTACATTTTTGGTGTTTAAATCTTACTGAGAACAATAATGATGTTAATAATAATAACCTGGATTTTTACAGCGCTTAACATCGCCGTCTTTGAGCGCTTGAAAAATGTATTATTACCAATTCATCAGATTCATCCAAACATGCATGTACCACATTCAGTAGGAAGTTTCCTACCATTTAGCAAAGCCAGTCACGGAGTACCAGATTTAACTGTATATCATGCCAAAGGATATGCACTCGTACCCATGATGTTTGCATCTTCGGTCAAAAGATCTAACCACTGACCGCTCAGCTATGACAGTAAATGTACATGTCTCATTTATTCACTTGTAACTAGGCAGGCAAACTAAAATTACAAGTAACAAAGTTTTGTGTGTCAGAAGAGGGGCATTCGTAATGCATTATTTCCTTGATAAGGCAATTCTACAAAGCACACAAAAACTTTCCAATTTCCAAGCACATACATAATGTATTCAGGCAAGTGTATTTGACATCTGCGCAATATTATAGTCTGACAATGAAAGTAATGCATTTAAAAAAAGATGAATAACAATGGCCTTTCGGTGTGTTGTAATTCATTTACATAGGTGTGAATTATTTTCATGCTAGTGATTAAATTAACTACTTCAGAAATGAAAAAAAATAAAGAGGGAGGAGAAAAGAAAAGGATTAGGCAATACTTGTAAAAATCATACTGTACTATAATACTATATGAATTTTGATATTCAAATTGACATTTTTCTTCATGCCTTTGAATAGTACACAAGATAAAAATACACTCTCACAAGAGGTTTTAACGATCTGAACAGAATTTGAACCCCCCAAAATGAAATAAAAATATCCATCTACATATACGAAAATCTTGAAAATCAGACTTGACTTAATGATATTTCTTACCAAAACATATAACATGGCAAAAGGCACTCCTATTACACTGAAATTTCAAGAAACAATCAAGAAGCAAATCAGAAATATGTTCCCAATGTAATACAGTGTATTATAATAATGTTTGTTTGGAATATATGAAGCACACTTGTAGTTGGTCATAAAAAATGTTGGTAAACCTTTTCTCCCCCCCCCCCCCTACCTTAAAAAAAAGTTTCTGTACATGTCCTTCATCAGAAATTTTGAAGTCGATTGTTAGAAATATTTGGCCTTCTCAAAGTAGAAATGAGTTGTTAGGTTGACACAAATGATAGCTAACGTATCAACATTAAGTAATCAACCCTTTGAAAGATACATAGTAGTAGGCTCTTATGGGGAATTTGACACCACTTGGATGTAAACCCAATAACATTAGGATTAGCATTCGGTTTTATGACCAACGGGCCTTATCTTATGCTCTGCATTTTCGACCAATCGCCCCATATGGAAAAGTTATTATCTTACTTACATTTCCCTCAACCGAAGACTTTCTGAGAGACTCGGGTATGTTTCGATGGAACTACGGTTTGCTCTTTGCAGACTTGTACACCCATTAATGGCATTTCCACCAAGTCTGGTGTCAGCAACTTATGACCTTACTGCACACTGTGACACAGAAACTGACTACTACCTCCCTTTAAGCTCATTCACTAATACTAGGCAGTAAACCACAGTGTTATATATAAATATCATCTATATATGCTTGACACTTCTATATCTTATAACACACAGATACTGAGTACCGCTATAAATATGATCTTTGTTACGCAGCTACTGTTTTTTTATATCCCCAAATGCTTTTCATTCAAAAAAAAATTCAAGAAATTAAAAAATGCCTGGTATTTAACCTCCAGTTTCCAACATCATCTGTGAATGGGTAGGATTCACGTGAGATTCCTTTGACTTTGAGAAGAATACAATAAACCTCTACCATAGCATCATGAACAGCGGCTAGTTAATACTAAACTGTGTCAAAACCAGTCTCATAAACAATACCATATTTGTGACATATCTTCCAATTTGTCACATGACTACTAATTGAACATCCAGGGACCTGTTTCACAAAGCCTTTTTTCACTGACAAATGACAAAAATCAGTGACAAATCTACTGATAACCAATCAGAAGCAAGGATTTCAGTAGCTTATAACAAAAATTGTCATTTGTCACTGATGACAAGTTTTGTGAAACACCCCCCAGATACACCCAATTGTGGTACATATCACAAAGGAGATAAAATGGAATTAATGCTCTTTCATATATGGCTTTATATACACCGGTATATATCATTTGCCAAACTACAAAAGGTGTAGAAGGATTGCAAGGAATTCAATACAAAAAATTGCAATTTAATCTAAGGTCTCCCTATATGACATCATGGCAAATGTTTACATATCATCATATCCAGTCAAACCTGCTTTAGTGACCACCTGCAGAGAAAAACCACTCGTATACAAAGACCACATTGTTTTGTTTCACTTGAAAATGGTTTCTCATTGAAACATGTACTAAATGAACCTATACATAAAGACCACCTGCCTATAAAGATTTAAGGAATTCAATACAACAATCCATCTAAGGTCTCCCTATACGTAATCATAGCAAATGTTAACATATCATCATGTAAAGTCAAACCTGCTTTAGTGACCACCTGTATAGAAAGATCACCCGTCTACAAAAACCACATTTTTTCCCCCTTGAAAATGGTTTCTCATTGAAACATGTACTAAAGGAACCTGTACTTAAAGACCACCTGCCTTTAAAGACCACTTTTCTTGTCTCCCTTGGTTGGTCTTTGTAGACAGGTTTCATTGTATCTTGTTAATTCCCACCCCTTGAATTAATATTGTCTGAATTCTATAATGTGTGACTTGTAAAATGAAAAGGCTGAAGGTAATAGGAAAATAATACTGTACACTGAGCGCATGTACAGGCATTCTGAAAGTAACGTTGGTATAAACTAGCAAATGAACAGACATAAACAGTTAACAACTCAATTATTGACACCCCTTGTAAATTTGCTGTTATTTTGTGCTTTTCAGTATCTCAAGAATGAAAGGTGGACCGGTTGAATGAGGCCCTTTGTTGAACACTTTTAGATGTAAGCTCTAATAGGTCACATTCCCAAGAAACAAATTGGGACCAACAAATTTTTCACATACTTCAAAAATTACAAAACTTGGTAAGGGTATGAATAATTGAGTCGTTAACTGTATAAAGTAGAAAAGAGAAAATGTTATCTGAGTTGTTCTACTTCTGGAGCTTCGTTCCTTTCAGGTGTTTCTGTTGTACTCTCGGTAACATCAATGTGGTCTCCCGCTTCATCCTCGATAGTCTCCTCTTCTTTCTCGATAGTCTCCTTTACAGGAGTTTCCTCTGTGCTCTGTACCTCTGCTGATGGTTCCATTGTTGTAGTGGGTTCTTCAGTTTGGTTCTGGTGGCTGGAGGTAGATTCCGTCTCAGACCCGCTGAATTCACTTCCACTGGCATTGGAGCCAGAACCTCTTCTCTCGGGATCTACTGAAGACACAAAGAGATGGGGAATACATTTAAAATCATGCCCAATTCTAAATTGAGATCATCCCAACTTTAATAGTTAAAATCAGTCGTCAAAGAAAGATGAAGTTTCATAAGAAATACATATCCTTTAATGATTTCTTAGAAACCTAAAGATTTGATGGACGAAATTCAAGAAGAATAAACAATTGGAGATCATGAATAAATATAAAGAATTACTTTTGTGAGAAATTATTGGTTCATTTTTTAACTTATTGTCAATGTCGCAATGATTGCACATATTTGTTAAATAAGAAGCACATACAGACATGCCTACATATGGATACAGTGCTAGCTCAACACACTAGGATTATAGGGAAATGAAACAATGACAGGTACCGGGAAAAAAAGGTACATGTATGATTGCATAATAATAATAATAATAATATTGGATATTCATATAGTGCACATATCCACCCTGCAAGGTGCTCAAAGCGCTCCAATATTACCCCGG
The DNA here is from genome assembly GCF_000002235.5 of Strongylocentrotus purpuratus. Taxonomy (NCBI): domain Eukaryota; kingdom Metazoa; phylum Echinodermata; class Echinoidea; order Camarodonta; family Strongylocentrotidae; genus Strongylocentrotus; species Strongylocentrotus purpuratus. The sequence goes on from NW_022145612.1 coordinate 27,947,238, forward strand.
CTCTGCTAGGCTACCAATTTCGGTGCTCATAGCATTCAAGGAATTCCTTCCAACCGGTCCCTATTTACATCACCTGGGTGGCATTGGACATAACAAATATGAAATGCCATATTGAGAACACTATCCATGTTCTGCTATATGACTAAAAACCAATGTCTTACCAAGTCTTGCTCCAAATGCAACAGCAGGTGTCTCAGGAAGCTTGGGAGCATTAGGTCGGACTTTCTTAGACGGGTTGAAGGTCTTGCAGTAGGCACACCTAAAGGCTGTGTGTAAAATTATATCAAAGACATTATTACTACCGGTAAACACTGTCACAGAAAGGTGTTTTAGGAAGCTAAGGTGCACTGGACCTGAAAGATTATGGTAAAGAAAACAAGATCTTTCATTAAATAGATTTCTTATGTAAAATGATGAATTCATTGATTTGTATAGATTACATGTGTTGATTCCTTGGTCTATCATTTCATCATTTATGTGTGTGTAAATGTGTGTAGATGATTTACACATTTTTAATATGAATAGACTTGAAGAAACGGCCTTTGGCTGAGACAAGTAGTTCCTGTTCAAAATAGAAATATATCAACATTTTCTTTCCACCAACTACAACAACACCAACAAAAATGACATATAAAGGCTATTGGTAAATTTGATTTAGAGTTGCATCTGGCTTCCACCTTCAACAATCAACATGAACTCATATAAGAATAACAGTAGGACTTACCAAGATATTCATATTCCTCTTGTAGAGCCATGCCATTGTGTGAATAGCAATGTTTGCAGATGAGAGCATACCTGCTCCCTGGTCCGTCCCCAACCAAGTAACCGACCAACTTGTCAAAGGTAGTCTGTTCTTGTGATAGGATTGGTCTGACTGTACCTGGAGACCCTGAATTCAACAAGAACAAGACGGGTTTTTTTGTTCAGTGTATATGATTGCATTTTCTTGGTTTCATGTGTTTTGACCTACCCAGTACCCATCCTGGACATCAGTGCCCTCTCGTCAAAAATAAAGAAAAGGGGGCCTTCCATGTTAAAGTTAAGACAGTACACGTTACCGGACCACAATGCTGCTGTCTGTTACCACAAAAAAATACCATCAGACTACAGTAGTCTTAAGGTCAAACCAGTGTGTTCATTGTTCACCAGATGATACAATGTGTACTCCAAGTTAACCCTTTTTTTAAAATTAATTTAAAAAAAAATTGTTTAAAAAAAGAAAGAATAAAAGAATTGGCAGCTGTCTATTCAAACTTAAACTGTCATAAACAAGACAAACTACTTTTCATTTAAACTTGTACATGGCATCTGAAATGTACACTTAACCCTACCTCCCCCTGCCCCCCCCCCCCCCTTTTCCCCCCTCTCCGTCTCTGTCTGTCTGTGTCTCTCTCTCTCTCTCTTCTCTCTTTCTCTTTCTCTTTCTCTTTCTCTTTCTCTTTCTTTCTCTTTCTCTTTCTCTCTCTCTCCCTCTTTCTTGCTGGACTTACTGATCATCGCAGCTTGAGGTGATTGTAGCATTGGTTGGTTCCCTAGACGAGCTGAAGGTCGCATGGGGGTCATGCTTGGAGATCCTCTTCCGCGACCCCTGCCCCTTGCACTGAATGGTCTCTGGCGCAGAGCTAGAACAACAACAACAACAAACAAAAAGATTTACTCAACACTGATGATAGCTAAGGGAAAATTAATTCCACTCACTCACAATCCATTTGTTTGAATCAGACAAGAAAAGAAAAGAAAAGTATAAAATCATGAGGAAAATTAGGTTGACTGTCTGCTATTGATTAGATCAATGGTTTGGCATTGTATTACCTTCTGCTGTATATACAACTAAAATCAATATATAATAATGATATACATGTTGTCTGTACTCTGTACACACATGAGGATTAATGATAATAATAATAATAATAATAATAATCATCGTTTAGACTGCGCTATACATTATGAAGTACCATAGTGCTTCAATGTAAAACGACTAGCTCTGTGGAAAAAGATGGGTCTTCAGTTCTTGTTTTTTAATACAAGTTTTTATACAGCAGCAACTTTCTGTGAGGAGCTTTGATACATTCAGACAAGAGTTTATTACCTATCTTAGGGACATACAAGTTGCCACTGATAAAAGCTACTCTAAAAGTAACTGCAGTTTTCCTCGCTCTACTTACGATTTCCAGGTTTTTGTACACATAACAGCTCCATGCATTTGGTTTGAAATGGGCAATGAGTTAAAAATATGGAAAGATAATTATCCTTAGGATAAAATTGTATTTTGTGTTTTTGATAGCTATAAAAACAGATGGCAGGACGCCGAGGATTCAGACGAGGAAGTAGGTTCAAAACTGAGTCACGTCTTTCAGATATTGACGTCTGGAAAAAACCCAATACATACACACACACACACAAATCTGGGCTGACTTCATATTTAATGAGTTTTACACATCTAAGATAACACAGATCTTTGATTGAAATAATTGTCTCTTCAACAAATTAAAACAGCAAACAAATACACAATACACAAGATGCTTTGTAATATGACAGGAGTAAGTTGGGGAAGATGGATGAAATGGAATACAGGGGGGGTTTTCACAAAGATCCTAAGTCAAAATTAAGTCTAAGTTGCACGTAAATATTATGGAGAGCCATTTGTAGCCTTAGAATAAAATATATTCAAAAGCAAAAATTAAAGTTTTTTAGACTTTTCATAAATTCCACATCAAGAACATGAAATCTCCTTGATAATAGAAAATATGAATGGTTTAAATCAACATTTTATGCCTTTTAAGATAACTTTTAGGAAATATTTTCAAAGATGCTAACGGCTTTCCATAATTGGTAAGTCCAACTTAGAGATAAGTTCAACTGAGGATCTTTGTGAAACACCCCCTGATGTACCTGGTGTTGGTGTTTGTCCTCTCCCAAGTGCTGGTGTCTGAACGGGGGTCAGAGGTGGCAAGGTCGCACTGGGGTCAAACTTCTCAAGGATCTCTTTGGCTTTCTTATAACTCTCGTTTTCCTTCACATCCTCTAGCTGCAAGAATATATACATTAACAATGTGCATGCAGTTGAAGTTTTTAAAAAAAGTTGAGTTCTGGTCATGCGATTGCATTGTGAAAGAAACGTTGTGGAATTGATCAAAAAAGGTCGATTATCTAGCATGTGGTGTGTATTGCAAGGTTCTGGAATCATCAAAATGATAAAAATTTGGCCCAGTGTTGGTAAAGTTATATGAAATTATACACAGAAAGATGTATATGGGACTACACAAAAATGTGGCATAAAAATCTGCCCCAAGTTTTATGCTGTTACGTGTCATATTGAGAGTATTAAGGCATTTAACGAGCCATGCTTTTCAGGGAAATATTTTTTTCTGATGTTCTTCCACACTTGCATAATAAGATGATAACGCTCACAAATTATTTGTCACCTCTTCCCAGAACTTAACCTTCTATTTAAGTCGAGGTCAGGAATGGAACTTTATTTCAAAAGAAAATGGCAAAATGTGACTCTGAATGTTGATAATGGATGGAGTAAATGGGCTATTTCTTGAAAATTTACTGTATCACAAACGGTGTAAACATCGACACACACATATATACATGCATGTTGAACTCTATGCTTATTAACCGTGTAATGAGATACTGGAGTACACTCCCAGACTTACAGGCGAATACTCAAATACTTGGGACGCAATGTTTTTTGTTTTTGTTTTTTTGTTTTGTTGCCACCACCATACTACGGGAGCAGTATCCCAGGTCCGTCTCCGAAAACTCACATGATTTTACTTCGAATTGCAGTTGAAGGCGCCGATTTAATAATAATAATAATAACAGTAAACAATGCTGTTTTAAAACCAAAGATGGCAGAATAATCCATTTTCCTCCGAGTCCAAACAGAAATCCGGACATTTGGTCCCAGTTTCTGAGTGGTGAGTTTGAAAGTGATTGAGCTCGGAAACATTTTTACTGACGGTACCATGCCAGCGGCAGGCGCTCTCCCTGGCACGGGTAAGCGTCGGCCTGGATTGTGCCAGGTGACCGTGATTTTGTTTGATTTTTTTTTTTAAAATAATTTTTAAAAAATAAAAAAATAAAAAATTGCGGTCGAATATTTGAGTACGAGAAATTGTACTCGAGCAGTTGTCAACAGTGCGGGTACTCGAGCATTAGACTACTCGTCGCAGCCCTAGTGCGAGTATTCGAGTACTCGTCGCAGCCTTAATGCTTATTTCCTTTAATCAACATGTACATTGTCTCAGTGTAAATTTCGTGGGATTCTGCAAAATTCAACTCAAATGAATACTTCTGAGCTGTTTACTCCACAAATGAAGTTGCAAATTTGAGATTCCGAAGAAAAAAACATCAACTTACAACGGTCTTTTTCTTGTTCCTCAATTCTTCAAGGGCAAGATCTAGAGAAAGAGGAATCAAAACAAACATCATTTTCCTGATTTAGCTTCTAAATAATAAGATTACCAACATTAGGATTTTAGTGCACTGAAATTTTCTAGCCAAAATAAAAGATGAATCTGCTTCAAATCATAGACAATGGTACTACTGCCCTAAGGTCACTATGATTTTGAGCTGGTATAGCTTTTCCTCTTCCAAAGAAGCATGATATCCCTTGAAATTTAGATTTTCTTAATCATGACTATTCAGATCTTCGGTCATTAAGATTTGACAAGTGTTAATGTCCATTTCTAATGCTACTGCAGTCCTATTGCAAATTATTCCAAAATCAGTTTGTGTAGTGTGGTGGGCTTTAGAATTCACACTTAGTTCTTTCTAATAAACTTCCTAATAAGTTTTTGTATTACCTGGAACTCGGATAGGGCAGATCACACATGAGGATAGGAAAATAATTTTTTAATCTTATTTTCAACATGGAATCCCCAAACTAATGTCAGAGTACTATCCCTGAATTGGGTAATCTAGTTAATCTAAGTAAATCTGATCCTGCTTCAATCAATTCTGGTGTTCTTCTACACTAGTACAGCATTTAATTTGCAACAAAGTCCCAAGTCGGCTTGGGCCTATGATTGATTCTTTCAACACATGTTTATGCTTACCATTTTTAGCGATCCTCTTCACAAAGTACCAATGTAACGCTTTCCGTATCAGCCAAATTCTGCATGAAAAGTAAAAAGAATGCATAAGATTATAATCATTAATTGTAATAGAAAGTTATTTGATTGCCAATATCTTATGTGATATTCCATGTTCTCAAATTTTTTTTTTTAAGGTTCAATCAATGAATATGACAAGACTGTCCTAGGCATCATCACAATCACATACACTGTTTAATTTATGTACTTACAAGAAGGGAAAGAGAAGAAGTGGTAAAATCTGAACAACTCTCTGTAGCCAAGTCGTAGCATTGTAGAGGAAATAGAAGAAGAGTGCCATTATCAGGTATCCAATGACCGAGTAGAGCAGTAAGCTGCCCATATAGTGCTTCTCCAGTTCGACATTACGTCGCTTAGATCGAAGTAGCCCGTCGATGTCTTTATCGATCCCTTCCAATATCTCCACTGTAGTCTTCCCTTTCTGTTTAAAGACAAATCATGATTCAGATCATTTATCATTCATGAATTAAAACACTTAAAATCTGAGTTGATCTAGTGAGCTTTATATTTTTTAAATTCAAAATAAAATTGGTTGATTTTCTTATCAAATCAATATACAATCAATGTTATTGTAGACTAGAGGTAGGAAGTTAATTTCTAAAAGTAAGACAGCTCAACACTGACAACAGTAAAATTTTGGCATGCCATTACTCCATTAGTGCCGTCGTCAAATACAATTTCATGTAGATTTAAACTGTTAAAAGTTAGACCTCAATTGACAAGAAAAGCCAGACGTCTTTTTAATTGAAAAATAAAAATGTAAAGTGAAAGATTGTAAAATTAACAAACTGACAAACTGCAAGCTGATAAATTCAAAACCCGGTCAATCCAATTTATTAGTAGGGTGTCTGATCGCGCACCCAATGTTGTGTGCTAAAACCCTTCCCATAGAGATTGTATGCTTCCCTATGTGGTCTACGTGCATTGCGCGACCATCCAAAATTGGTCAATGATTTTATGAAAAAATTTGAAATTCAAACCTTTATAACAAATGATCCTGAAGGTGAAACTCAATAAATGAGGTGTCATATGAAAGAGCAGGTTTTTCTCCATATTCCCCATAGGGGGCCACTCCCAGAATTCTAAAAATATCTTGGTCAAAACAGCGATTGAAATGTTGTTTGCATCCTAGCTCCAAAATTTGCCACTTTCCTGAGCTGCGCCCCCGCGGCTTAAGCAGGGCTAGACGTATGGATAATATCCAGATGCTTTTTTTTTCGCTAGCCCCAAGGGATCATTTGTTATAACAGTTTGAAAATACCCTTCCCACATTTTTGGAATCAGCTAATTAGGGAGGCGTGAGCTCCGCTCAGTCCAAACCATGGTTACATCGTAACATGTGCGCTTATAGTGAATGAAAGTATGGGTGGCCGATTCTCGCCATAGAACCCGGAAGTGAATACACGTTGTAGTCAATGGCAATATCGCGGAGACAACGTTGTCTCCGCGATATTGCCATTGACTACAACGTGTATTCACTTCCGGGTTCTATGGCGGGAACGGCCACCCATACTAGTCAATGGCACATATCGCGGAGACAGCGTGGCTCAAGCTTGCAAGTCGCGCATTGGCTGAGCAACTTGCGTACGATATGCATACGCTTGCATATCGCGCGATACAGCTGTTTGGCTAAATTTAGCAAAACAACATAACTCTGCGTGTACGTCTTTTTCGTCGATTCTGAGCAAAATGCTATGAATATTTCAGCGTTTTGAAGGGGCTGTATCTTTTGATAGAAACATCGGCGAGACTTGAAATTTGAAATGTATTATTTTGATTACATTTTTAATTCAAATATCAAACAAAAATGGTGAAAAACGATCCCAAATTGAAAATTGAAAAATCGTTCAGACACCCTATTAATTAGTAAAGTTTACTGGTCTATTAGACTCTAAAATTAAATCATGAATGACTCTGTCACAGGGAATGTGTTGTTGCGCAATGATTAATCCCACGTCCCCATCCAAAACCACAGGACCATCTATTATGACCTTGACTGACAATACATGTTTAAGTTATTTTTTTACTTCACTTCACTTCACTTCAACAAGTTAAGCACTGTTAAGAGAAACCCACTAACATATATTTAAATGTATGGGACCAAAGTAAAGTCTTTAAATTCAATCTGCCCATTTATGCCCCTAAATACATTATCACCGGCCATGAACTCACCCGGAACTTGGCCAAGATGGCCCCCATTTTCCTCCAATTATGATCCCGGAAAATAGAGAACGTGAAGAATATTGTAAGTGGCCAGTGGATCGTTTAATTGAAAATATGATCAGTCGATTAGAAATTTCTGGTGGCAATAAACTGTCGGCTTCTGCGATTTTTTGTCACAAGGTGGCGCGCAATTCAATTTTGCACTGCGCGATCGCGAGCTCGAGCGCAGAAAATGGTGAAAATATAGCAGGGGCAGGTTGAGGATTTTTTTTTTCCCGGTGCCTTTTCACTCCCGAATTCTTTGAAAAGCAAGCAAGCACAAAAAAATAAAAATAGAAAAATAAAATAAAAGAATGACAAAAATGAAACAAACAAACAAACAAATAAAATATTTATTTTTTATTTTTTAATAGTAATGATAATAAAATAATAATAATTTTAAAAAAAGACGTCTCAAAGGATTGATCTGATTTTGTTTTATGGGGCGCGGTGTAGCCCATATATATCACATGATGGAGAATTGTAGCTGCTGGGCGTCTTATCGTATCTCGACCAAGACGAGCTTATAGGCTAAGCAAGATATCTGAATAATATATCACCCCTTTGTATAGCACGTTATGTTAGCATAAAAAAGAGAACATATTTTAGAAAGATTAAAATGCATGATGGGCAGGATTAAGCGTTGCATGATTATATGGGGGAAAATTGTCATATTATGTTCCCCCTTCCCCTTGCATGGTCAATGTCCTACTTCTAGGCTTCTGTGCATCGCTGATATGTAATGTTTTTAATGGCATAAATAGGCCAACCTCAAAAGAGGATATAGGGGAAAAAACAACTATTGTTATAGTATTGAATAATCAACAATTCATTTATAAGTCTTCTTGTTCACTGGTGAGAAGAGTACCCTGTCTCTCATTATCCACAGCAGGAACATAATATTATGCAGATTATTAAATATGAATTGCTTTCTATGAACAGTACTGCTATGCATCGTGAAATGCCTTATCTACTTCAAAACACCAAACATTGCTCAGGGTGACGAAGCCCCTCCCACATCGACTTATTTGAATATCCCCTGTAACATTTTCTGAAAGGATGCCCTAACCAAATCCAAAATTTTCTACTAACATCTCTCAGTGTGATATTTTGATAATTTACTATTCCATCCATTGTGATAATGTATTATAATTTGCAAAACTGATGATAAAATGGTACATTAATAATAAAAATCATCTTGATCTTCGAGGGGTAAGAAATTGGCTAAAAGCTTAAATATAACGCTATTCTTTTACAACACCATTATCATCTAAAATGTCATAAGCATGGATGCGCATGCATTATGACGTCAGATACAGAATGCGCTAGGTTTCGCGTGGTGTGTATGGTGATTACTTTGTTTACTTACTGTATGACCAGTGTTTTATTCAATCACTTGCGAATATCATCGGTATATTGAGTTCTTTACTTAGTATTCGAATTTGCTTTGTTTGCTTTAAATAAATATGGGGTGCATACGCAGCAAACCAATTCATCGTCAGGATGAAAAAGAGGACGGCTACGTCTTCGACGACATTGATGAATCACAAAGTACTGGATTCAAGCTGGACATCGTCGAAGAGAGTAAATCTTTCGAAAGGATTGGGAACGGTAGGAAATACAATTTGACAATTTGAAGCTCATGATGTAGATATATAAACGCTTATTGAATTATAGTTCAGTACAAATGGGGAGGATTGGGTTGGAGAGAGAAATATAATCAAAGAGTAAGGGTGAGGGGCCGGGGGAGAAAGAAAGGGGACACTCCTGATATAATAATATTCGTATACAACTTTTATATCTACTAACAAGGAAATGGTTCTTTCTTCAAAAAGTAGAACTCAGCAACAACAACAAAAAGGCAATTCAAATTATTTTTTTCCCAACCTTTAGTTTTATTATCAATTTTTTTTAAAACAAATATAATTTCCCATAGTAATATTCATCTTGCACAAACTTGCAAATGGTATAGTCGAAGTCCCCGTCCCCACCCCCTTTTTTCAAAATATTTGTTTACTTTTAAGACCAATCAACCTTTAAAAACTGATTGACCAATTTATTCATTTGGTATTAGTTGGACAAAATAATGTCAACAAATCGAGAACGTGAATCCCCATGGGCTTCTCTTTTAATCTTTAAACAAAAAAACATGTTATACATGGGTTATAAAGGTTTCTAAACCGATAACTTCAAACATTACACTTATTTTATAATTTGATAATGTAAGAGGATTTAATATATTTTTCCCAAGGAGATGCCGTTGCAGCGTTAGATTTGGGGGACGGACGAACAGAGAGTTGTGATGACGAAAACACAACGGAGAAATCAGTTGATGATTATGCTCTGGCAAGTCGAATGCAACTTCTGAGGGTATGTACCTTTATCCCCTTCTCGAATCTCTTGTTCTTTATTATTTTCTTCATCTCTGTTAGTGTCACTATCCATCTTTCCCCCTCCTCTTTCTACCTAGCTTTCTGTTACACTCTCTCTCTCTCTTTGTCTTTGCTCTGTATTTTTCTTTCTTACCTCCTCCTTTTTTTGGCGCTCCCTTTCTTTCTCTTTTACTCTATTTTTCAACTTTTTTTAAACTCTCTCGTCCCACTCTTCAATAATTCTCCCATTTTTATATATGAATATTTTTGGTGGGGGACGTCAAAACAGTGAGCTTATTTCCCACGCGAAATGGAGATAATACTGGTTAAAAAGATGATTAAGTAAGAAAAGCCGACCTGAAATCTCTCATATCTCACAGACTTGTACAAATCGTAAGTAATCGTAAGAAATCGTAAGTTTGACAAAAGAACAATTTAATTAATCAAGTGCTCGTATGGCTATTTTTCAAAGATAACTCTAATAAGTTATCGTTACCTTTCAAATATGTTATTCCACAGGATATTGCAGAACTTCAGATGACACAGCTTAGACTGGCCCGTGACAGGTTTCACCGGTCCATCATCCAAAGGGATGCCAGTAGAGTGGTTGCATCACTGAAGAGCCATCAATTCTACGATGAAGAGTCTGAAGACATCCAGACTAATGGAGAGATGTCTTTGACGGGGAAGGACGAGGAGGAGATGGATGAGGAGGAAAAGGACGAGGACGAGAAGAAGGACGACGAGGAGGAGAAGGACGAGGAGGAGGAGGAGGAGGAGGAGGAGAAGAAGAAGGAAGAGGAGGAGAAGGACGACGAGGAGAAGGACGAGGAGAAAGAAGAAGAGGAGAAGGACGACGAGGAGGAGAAGGACGAGGAGGAGAATGACGACGAGGAGAAGGACGAGGAGGAGAAGGACGAGGAGAAGGAAGAGGAGGAGGAGGAGGAAGAGGAGGAGAGGACGAGGAGAAGGAAGAGGAGGAGAAGGACGAGGAGGAGAAAGACGAGGAGAAGGACGAGGAGAAGGAAGAGGGAGGAGGAGGAAGAGGAGGAGAAGGACGAGGAGAAGGAAGAGAGGAGAAGGACGAGGAGAAGGACGACGAGGAGGAGAAGAAGGAAGAGGAGGAGAAGGACGAGGACGAGGAAAAGGACGACGAGGAGGAGAAGGACGCGGAGGAGGAGGAGAAGGACGGGGACGAGAAGGAAGAGGAGGAGAAGGACGAGGACGAGGAAAAGGACGACGGGGAGGAGAAGAAGGAAGAGGAGGAGAAGGACGAGGAGAAGGAAGAGGAAGAGGAGGAGAAGGACGAGGAGGAGGAAAGGAAGAGGAGAAGGAGGACGACGAGGAGTTGGAAGGTGACGACAACGATACACAACTGGCAGATTTTGGATACTTCCAGGTTTGTTTTTTAGCCTGTCCCCTTGCTTATTCAAACTTCGTTTCTTGAAGAAATCTTTTGACTAGAAAGTAAATTGAACCTGATATGTTCGAGGCACGAATCTTTATACAATTGTGGTTTAGACAATAATCGTTAAATCTGTTTTGGGATTGTGAATGTAAAAAGTTATAAAAATGTAATAACAATCACACTGTAGTTCACAAATTAGAAATGACTATTCGCAGATAACCGTGTTTTTTAAGTAGAGACTGTTCAGGCGGGAAGAAATTTTATAAAATAATTTTTCTAGTTAAACATAACTTTGGCATTTTAATTAAACGATTCAATTTAACAAATTTGATACTTTTCTTTCACGAAATCTGTAGGTCTTTGCTTTTTACTATAATAATAAATTTGTATGTGTTCGTCTATCAAAACAGTTCAAAAGATTAGACCAAACCAGGATGACCACTCGAAGACATAGCAGGTTGCCGCCATCATCGAGTGCTATTATTGACCAACCCGTCGAAAACGAATGGATAATTTTGGATGACTATAACAACCTTGACGCACCACACCAAGTTTATTCCCATGATATGACAACAGACTTGAATCAATCACAACCAAATGATGAAGAAAGCAGTATTGATGAGGACAGGGAAAGAGGAGGCTACAATGGCTGGCGAATAGGAAATCAACTAACCCTGCTGTCCATTGCCAACAAGAACTGCAGACGAACACACAACCAAGAGAGATTGATATCGATTCTGTAGTAGCAAGGAAAAAATTCCCGTGGATGCGCTAAAGCTATAGGGGTGGGGGCTGCATGGGTCCAACGTTGACATGCTGCACATTGCAGAACAGAAGTTAACATGGGATATGGTCACCGTGGTCATTAATGCATTGATGCAAATAATGAACACCAGATTTGGGATGGGAGAGAGAGAGAGAGAGAGAGGAGAGAGAGAGAGAGAGAGAAAGAAAATAAGCATAATACAAACATAAATAAATCATTGGGCTTATCTGGTACAACCACATACTGTTTCAAAACTTGTCTTTTTGTGTCTGTAAAGAAATCAAAATAACAAGTGAAGGTGATGGCGTTGTTAATAATGATAATTATGAGGATAATGAGGATAATGACGATGATGATGATGATGACGACGATGATGATAATGATTATAGGTCTTGTGGTGGCAGTTGTGATGGTGATTTTTGTTTTTGTATTAAAAAAAATAACAGAACTTTTAAGACCAATCGACTTCTGAAAACTGAATGACCAGATAATTCATTTGGAATTAATAAGACAAATAATATCAGCGGGTATATAGTACAGTACGAAAATGTCCATGAATTTCTCTTTAACAAAAAAGGGAAACATTTGTGTAATGAATTTGTGATAAGGGTGACGCGAAACTTGTTATTTCTCAAAATGTACATGTGTACATCTCTTCCTTTCAAATTCTTTCACTCATTTTATACCGCTTATTATTAGTTTTTAAATACATCTCTTTCATTTAGAAATTGTCTCCCTTTATTATCTTCTTGAAATCTGTCACTCTTTATCAGTGGCGTACCTGGGGTACTCCGTCAGGGGGGGGGGCAAGCGACCGAAACAAACAAAAAAGGCGATGCTAATTTTCACTTCTGGCGAGCGAGCGAGCGAGCAAAAAAAAATCTTTAAGTAACGTTTGGTATATAAACTGGTATTGTTGCAAGTTGGGGTGGGAACATTCACTTGTTAGCGACGTTAATTTCATTTTTTTTGCAAACTAGTGTAGCGAGCAAGAAAAAAATCACTTCTTTTTTAATAATTGCCACTTAAACTTGGTTCAATTGTCCCATGCAGGGCGCGGGAACAATATTGTGTTTAGGGTGATTTTATACCCATTTTAGCTAGCGAGCGAAAATACATCTTTCTCTCAATGAATTGCTATATAAAATTTGTTTCATTGTTGCAGGTAGGGGGCGGGCACAATCGTGTTTAATCCTTGTCTAGATTCAGTTCCCCCCTCTCTCCCCCTCCTGCGCGAAGCGCGAAAGCTTTGACGTTTCATTAAACTATAAAAGAAAGAAGGCGATTCGTTGTACCGTTCTCGAATCTTAATCCTCGTCTGAATTCAGTTCCCTCCCCCCCCCCCCCTCCGCGCGAAGCGCGGAAGCTTTTACGTTTCATTAATTCATTAGAGAAAGAAGACGATTCGCTTTACAGTTCTCGACTCTTAATCCTCGTCTGAATTCAGGTCCCCCCCCCCTCTCGCGCGAAGCGCGGAAGCCTTTAAGTTTCATAAGATTATGAGAGAAACAAAACGATTCGTTGTACAGTTCTCGAAAATAATTCTCGTCTGAATTTATTTTTTCCCCTCTCGCGCGACGCGCGGAAGCTTTTACGTTTCATTAAATCATTAGAGAAACAAGACGATTCGTTGTACAGTTCTCGACTCTTAATCCTCGTCTGAATTTAGTTTACCCCCTCCCCCTCCTGCGCGATTTGCGGAAGCTTTGACGTTTCATTAAACTATTGAAGAAAGAAGGCGATCCGTTGTACCGTTCTCGACTCTTAATCCTCGTCTGAATTCAGGTCCCCCCCCCTCCCGCGCGAAGCGCTGAAGCTTTAAAGTTTCATAAGATTATGAGAGAAAAAAGATGATTTGCTGTTCAGTTCTCGACTCTTAATCTACGTCTGAATTCAGGTTCCCCCTCCTGCGCGAAGCGCGGAAGCTTTTAATTTTCATTAAATCATTAGAGAAAGAAGACGATTCGTTGTACCGCTCTCGAAAATAATCCTCGTCGGAATTAAGTCCCCCCCCCCCTCCCCTCCAGCCCGCGCGAAGCGCGGAAGCTTTTACGTTTTATGAAATCATAAAAGATTGGTATTACCGTTCTCGCCTCTGAATTCTTGTCTGAATTCAGGTTCCCCCACTTCCCGCGCAAAGCGCGGAAGCTTCACGTTTCATAAGATTATAGAGAAAAAAGACGATTCGCTGTACCGTTCTCGATTGTTAGTCCTTGTCTGGGGCGGCGGCGAAGCCGGCCCCGGAAGCATAGAGATTTTAGGCGTTTAATTAAGGTCATATGAGCATATTTTTTTTAGTATACCTTATTATTTCGTGACACTGGCAGGTAACTATTTGGCGTTGGGTCCAGGGGGCGGAGCCCCCCAAATCAGGGGTTTTAGGCATTAAATTACCGTCAGATGAGCATCTAAGGGCCCGCCATAGGGCCCTTGGTGGGATCCAGGGGGCAGAGCCCACGGAAGCTTAGGGGTTTTAGGCATTTAATCACGGTCAGATGAGCATATTTTGATGCCTCATTATTTGTTAACACTGGCAGTTAACTATTCTTTCTTTCTTGCTCTCATTCTATTTTATTTCTCTTTAATATACTTTTTCAAAAAATGTGTGGGGGGGGGGGGAAGAGCTCGAGGCTCCCGATCCCCACCGTACCTCCTGCCCTGACATGGAGGAATCTCAAGAATCACATTTTTTGCCTGGCTGCAAATTTAGGAATTTGTCATTTTTGAACAAACACATACAAACGTATAATTTACTAAAAATCTCGGAAAAATCTCGGAAATGATGTCATTTCAGCATTATTTGTAATCCACCGTTGTGGAATTAGAAATAAACCACGTTTGAATTTGATTTCCACTACCCCCCCCCCCTCCCTATCAGTACGCCAGTATCTCCTCTTTTCCTTTCCCTTTCCTTCCTTCTCTCTTGTTTGTTTTATGGGGGGGGGGGTCAACAGCCTGGGAGGCAAAGCCCTTTCGGCCCCCGATCTCCTTCTTCCCCCTTTTCTTTTCTTCTTCCTCTTCTTTCTTTCCCTTTCTCCTTTCGCTTCTTTTCCTTTTTTCTCTCTTTTTTTTTGCGGGGGGGGGGGGGGGCCAAGGCCCGCTCGGCCCCCCCTGGATCCGCGCCTGACCTATTAGCGCCAATTATTTTCAGAGGGGAGGGGTTGTTGAGTGGATCGAAATTATGGGATAGCTTTAAAGAATAGATATCGATATATAATGCACAATACGATTGAAAAAAGCTGGAATTAATTGAACAATATTAATTGGAAAAAAACCCAGACCGTTATGCACTATCAGACAATTAGATTTTGACTTTCAATCACATTACCTTAATGACTATTGTCGGCAGGAAAAAAGTCTGAATGTTTAATGAATATAAGTTCTAGGGGCGTATATTAATATATAATATATACGCCCCACTCCTCAAATTAAGTTCATTGACGCTAATACCATCATTGCCAAAAAGAAATTCCAAACCAAAGTCCTGGGACTTCTTGAGGGCAGGAGATATCATTGCTCCACTAATGCTATGGTCACATTGCCCAAAAGTAGCCCGCTCGGCGGCCGAGCGGCGAGTTTTAGCGCGGAGTTAAAATTTGGGCAGCGCCTGCTCACTTTTCACTCGCCGCCCAAAATACGCTCGGTGCCTGGGCGGTCGCTGCCCGGGCACCGACCTAATCGCTGGGCGATGCCTTAATTCCAGCAGGGACCGAGCAGGCTACTGATCGGTCGGTCGCTGCTCTGATTTGTGACCATAGCTTAAGCGAAGATGCAAAAACACCCGACGACAAAGATTGATTTATAATAGCTGTCAACTTTAGATGCATAGGTGTGAGATGCTGCTTCAACAACCAGGTCGGAATCGGATCGAGGGTACAAGACTTAGTTGAAGCTTCTGAACTTCACTGTCTGTCGGCAACTTGAAGCGATCCATTTAGAGAGGTTTCCAAAGCTCTCGTACTTTCAGAACCAATACAACAATCTTCGTTTTCAGGGTGGTATCTGAATTTTAAAGAAAATAGAAATCACATTTCTAGAAAGTTCATTTTCTGCCCTTTCATATAACACCTTAATCAGGAAAAATGAGCCAGGAATAACAAAGTAATGCTTACATTAATATTTGATTAAACGAATTCGTTTTCACTAGCTACCTGCCGCTGCAACAAACGGAGTTGACAAAAGACTTAACTCCGTTTCGTTGACGATCAGCCATGTTGATGCACTATAGTTAATTTGGCAAAATCTGTCAGATACAATGGCATATTCAAACGACTGTATTATATCCATTGTCAATTCTGGGAAGAGGTACAGATTGAGGTTTGACTTAGAGAGAATCCCAATTCCTCCTCTTCGACGACAATTAGGCTCCGAGGAACGAGAAGCCGGGTGGAGTTATTTCCCCTATATTACAACATTATCCTCTTCTCGTAGCCATTTTT
Organism: Strongylocentrotus purpuratus; assembly: GCF_000002235.5. Classification (NCBI taxonomy): domain Eukaryota; kingdom Metazoa; phylum Echinodermata; class Echinoidea; order Camarodonta; family Strongylocentrotidae; genus Strongylocentrotus; species Strongylocentrotus purpuratus. The sequence continues at coordinate 27,963,548 of NW_022145612.1, forward strand.
CAGTTAGACAAAAAACATCAATGTCATTCTCAATAGCTTATAGTCACACAGAATAAGAGATTTATTGCAATGACGACCTTCGTCATTGCAATGACGACCTTCGTCATTGCCTTGTTTTCGTTCACATTCTGCCCCATTAATATTCTCCTTATCGTCCAGAAATCCCATTCGTTTTGCACGTAGTGTTTGTTATTCCTAGTTAGGTGCTTTCCTCATGTCATTTTCCTTTCAAATTTCATAGGCATGGTCTCTAACATCTTATCAAGGTCACTACATTCTTCGATTTTCAAAATATTCATGCAGAACCGTCCAGGCGCCATTTTGTGCGTTTCTTGTCCATTTTAAGGCCTTTCTTTCTTCCTTCCCATCTCCACTATCCTAGATCCTACAAACCTCTAACAAATTCCTCTAGATAGTCTGAGAGATGTTCTTTCATCTGCGACATATAACTTGACCTTCAAAATGCCATTTTCGTACTCAAAATTCAAATCTGAAACTGACTCCGTCAAAAATCTCTCAAATTCTTGAAAAATGGACCCCTAAAAATCTAAAACCGCCATAACTTTTTCATATAAATTCCGTTTTGTGTTTAAATCTCACATTATCCTTATCTCATAATTGCTCATAGCCATGCCAAATTTCATGCTCCAATGACTATGCAAAACATAAATAGCGCCCTCTAAAGTTCTGGGAATTGGCTTTCTTTCTGTGGCCGTATCTCCATATATAATGGCTTGGCAACTTGAACCCGTACCTTTTTTGGATTTAGATACTTGAAGATATGCCCTTTCCAACCATATACAAAATTATATACCCTAACACTGACCAAATTTGAGAAAAATGCCCTCCAAAATCGCCATTTTCGAGAAAATTCCAAAATAACTTCAACTTGCTCTAAAATGGCGATCTTTATACCTACAATAATGAAACTTAGCAGACACATGTATCAATCAATATACGTGACAACTGTTTACTAAGTTTGGTAAACTTTAATGACGTCAGCGCAAAGTTATCGCTAAAAATGATGAATTTACTATGCATCACGTAATAGCGTGTTTAATGCGTTCAATACACTGCGCGCCAATGACAATGGTGTCAACCTGACCGCAATGAAGTGCCCTTTCGAATGATACCAAGTATGGTATATGTTCACACAGAAATTGTGAGTAAATCGCATTTCAACAAGGGTCACTATACGAATTCCGCCGAGTTTCCGCCCGATTATAACACTTATCGGCCATGACGTCATTTTTTCAGACTGCTTTTCGCCCCCTAAACATAGAAAAAAAGGGAGTGGTTTACAATAACAACCATGAAATTCTCTTTCCAATGATACCAAATACGGGCCATATAAAGACACAAGAAAGAACGCCATTTTATACTCTGCATGAGTTATTATTAGGACGGCCGTAAGTGCCACAGCACGCGTCATCACGTGTTCATCATAAATTTATACCCCAATCCCATTGGTTTTGCACGCAGTGCTTGCGAGCCCTTTCTAGGTTCTTTCCCCTATCCCACTTTCTTTCAAACTTCGTAGGCATAGTCACTACCATCCCATCAAGATCACTGTTGAGGCCTTTCTTTCGCCCTACCTATCTCCAATATCACAGAAGCTACAGACTTCGTACAAATTGCTCTGGATAGTCCGAGAGAAGCTCTTTCGTTTGACACGCGAACATGCATGGCGTCATTGCACGCACATCGTTGTGACACGATTGCATTTCTAGTTTCTGACTGATCTAGTATTCGAGTTACATAATAATATACAAAGCATACCATCCGATTTCATAATCAAGCCACTTTTACTGGATGACTTTTTGCTTCGTCGAGTGCAATGACCTGCATGTCGACCTCTTCAGAGAATGCCATTTACTTCCATCACAACACGTACATCTGTGGGGATTTTAACTTTGGGAGATACACTTCTTAGGCACAAAAACACAATGATTTAGTATACTGAATCATTGTGTTTCCATTCATCAAAGAAGAGATGATGAGCGTCACATTCTCTGCTTCGTTTCCCAGAATAGCATTAGGCTCAGGATTCAATACGCTATTAGGAACCAAACTAAAGCAATCCAATTGTTGATACAATATTGAGAGTCCAGGGCCCCGTCTTCCAAAGAGTTACGATCGATCCAAATCAATCGTAAGTCCTCCAATCAATCGCAAGTTTGCAGTCTCCTATCTCTTCTGTACATAGTTACGATTGGCATCAATCGCAAATAAGTTACGATTGATATCAACTCTTTGTAAGACGGGGCCCAGGTCTATTAAGAAACAAGTTGAATATTCCAATCAAACTTGCCCAGGAGATGGACACCATCTTGACAGACATCACTCTCGCGATATATTCCTTGAAATGATTAGGAAATGGGACAAAATATAGGAAAGGAGTAGAGCCCCTTAACACACAGCTGCAGCTAAGGACGGCGCTGATTTAAAAAAAATTGATATTGATATGAAAGTTGCAAATTTTCACGAATTCACTACATTGACTTGTCTGATTTGAATTAATTTTTGCATATTTTCTAAAAACAATAACTGAATAACAAACACATGTAAACGAAAGGTATACGAAAGGTATAATTCAAATATGCAAAAAATAATAAACAAATGGTTAAATGGGATTTAAATATATACATATAATGACGAACATAACATTTCTATAATAAAGTATTATGAATTTAAAGTATTATCCTATCTATCCGCGGAAAAGTGCAGGGGGCCCTTATCATTAATGACGCTTCACTATGGATGGCGGCATAAAAAGAAAAAATATTAAGGTGAAATTTAAATGAAAATGTGTTCATTAATTATGATCTTTGTGTATGAGTTCGTGACTGTATTGTGTGCGTGCGTTGGTGCGTGTCTGTGTGAGTTCGTGAGTGTATTGTGTGTGTGCGTTTGTGCGTGTCTGTATGAGTTCGTGAGTGTATTGTGTGTGTGCGTTTGTGCGTGTCTGTATGTGTGCGTGAGAGACAGAGACGAGAAGAAAAAAACGATGCCATCCAATATTATTCCAAAGCAAGAGCATCCAAGCGTGACGCATTATTATAGTTAAATTATACATGACTGTATTCAATAAACAATTTTTTTTTTCATGCCGAAAATATTCATGGAGGTAACGGTGATGGACGTCGATATTAAATTATCTGACAGTGCATAGCGGTCTCATTATTTTTAATGTATCGTGCCTCTTTATACCAGCTTGTTTCTATCGTAACGTGCATTTCATATCGATCCCGTTCTCATACAAGCTTAACGCCCGTAGGGAAGGAAAAAACGTATCATTTACCATTTACAATTTGACGAAAGTAGATATCAAGTCATAATGTCTCCTGCAATTTCAATTGATCCCCGTTGATCGATCGCTGTAGCCTACTGTTTGAATATAATATTTCCCGCCTTTCCGTCATCAAGCAATTGTATTCTTCGTTTCCGATTGTTATTCTTATCCGAGAAAGACGTCAGGTTATCATCGTGATGTTTGATCATTTCTCTAAGCTCTTGAACATTAATCTGTAGAATGGTAAGTATTTTATGTTTTCGTTTCAATCATAGTGAAATGACCATCATGAGTCAGATTTGATTTGATTGCCATTTTACTTGTTGTCTGCTACATTATAAGCAAATATATATGATACATTTCGAAAAAATACAAGGTAATTAATCTGTACAGCAAACAAGAAAAGATAATTAAACAGAAATGAAAATAAAAATATCATAAATAAGGGGCATGCTATAAAAAGCAATGTACGTGTGGTGAAAAGGAGAGTGACGCATGCCTTAAATAATGATAGCAGTATGGTTCAAATTTAGAGAGATATGATTGTTCATGCAACTTCAGCCAAAGAAAGCAAAAGCTTGAGTAAGATTGGAGTCTTCGTAATGATCATTCGATACACATTGTATTATGTCCTAACTACGAACTGGTCTATTGGGCCAATTCCATGCTCTCTTCAGTTAAACGTCAATATTTGATCTGCAACAGGCCTAGAAGAAGAAAGAGGAATAAGGATGAAGAAAATAGAAAATAAAAAGGAAGGAGGAGAAGAAGAAAAGAAAAAACTTTAAAGGAACAGAAGAGAAGAGAAAGGATACCTTTCCCCATCCAATTTCGCAGCTTTTCCAATCCATTTAATCGAAATTGATTTATCCCAGTCTTGCTGTTCGAAAGTACATTAAATTCATGACACCATGTTATTTCAAAACTTTGGAGCGGCTCAACTTGAAGCAAAATCTCCAAGAGTTTACTTCCTTTTTTGTGTGAGGTAGCATTATAATCACCTTATCCTGTGTACTTCGCAAGTTACGTGCACATACAGGCGCGTGCGCAAGGGGGGGGGTTAAACCCCCTTGAGTTTTGTGTGTGTATGTTGTTCGGGAACCCCCCCCCCCCCCTCCCTCTCAGTGTTGATTTTTATTTTTATTTATTTTTATTTTTTTAATTAAAAAAAGAAAAGAGAAAAGAAAATCCTAATGGATCACCTAAAAAAGATGACCTTACCCCCCCCCCCCCAACGGAACGGAATGTCGATCGGCAAAATTTTCAAATTTCGGGACCAAATAAATAAATAACATGTCCTCTTCCCCCCCCCCCCCCCCCCCCCCCCCCGCTTATTCAGCGGCTGGCTGAGTCGTTGCGATATTTTTGGCCCGATTCAAAATGTTAACCCCCCTCCCCCTTGAAAGATCCTGCGTACGCCACTGCGTGCATATGGATGTGATTTAAAAGATATTAATTCTGAAAAATAATGTGGGACTTGGCCTTTCGATACTTTGTAAACAAGGACAAATATTTCGAATGCAATTACCTACCATAATTGGCAACCAATGTAGCTTAATAAAAACAGGTGCAATATGGACAGATTTTGAGGAATTGGTCAGTGGTCACGAGTTTTGCACATGCATTTCGGACACGCTGCAACTTGATTATTTGTGAATCTAGCAAACCAAACAATAATACATCACAATAATCGAGTCTACTACTAATAAATGCATGGACAAGGCTTTCTGTGCTTTTCAGGTCTGAGTATCTACGAATGTGACGGAGATTGTATAACATAATTTTAAAAGGCAGATTTGTATGCGTTAGCTATGTGCTTCTATACATCTTTAAGCAAGAATCAAACCCAGAGAATCACACCCAGATTTCTCACAGAACTTGACAGTTTTACTTCTGAGTCTCCGACTGTGGTATGATTAATATTTAACTGTGTAACTTGTCTGGATGTTCCAACAATGAGAAACTCAATCATTTCCCACCATGTTCCATCATTAAGCAGTAGCTAATGTTGGAACATCCAAGAACGGACATAATTTCTTTTTTATCGTATACATAATTCTAAAATTGAGATATTGTCATCTTGATGGTCTGTTTTAGGACTGAAAGAAATGTATGACTTTTCGTAATCGGTTAAACAATGACAAGAAGCATTTGGGAAATGCCTCTGAATAATGTTGATCAGAATGATTGTAAAGAGTGCAAAAAGGAGGGGGTCGAGACGTGACCCTTGAGGAACCCCTTATGGAACATGGATTTTTTAAAAATAGATATGACATAATCTAGTATTGTCTTTTTTGGTCTGTTAGAAAGATATGATTCAATCCATGTAAAATCGAATTACATTTTATTTTACTTTAGTGATATGTGTTACATTTAACCGTAATTGCTCTTATTGATATTCATATGATATAATCATCATTATAATCATCATCATTACCATGTACCGTTTACCATTATACCATTAACATCATTCTAAATTATTAATCATCATTATTTTCTGTTGTTGCTATTTGTTCTTGTTCTTGTTCTTGTTCTTACTCTTGTTCAATTTGTTTGTCCAATATTAACATTTTCTTTTAATTATAAATACAGGCTAAAGTCCAAAAGATCGGTAAATTGTGGAAGTTGCTGTTTGGTACCGTAACCTGTTTGTCGTTTGGTAAGAATAATTTTGACTTCATATAAATTATGCGTCATATTTTCATAATTTTACGAATGCTGCTGAAAAAAAAGTTGCTCTCATAATTTGAAGCGAAAAAGGAGCGAGGTGTCAATTCTACGTGGAATCTCAATCTAATTCTGGAAAATTCTCCCACATGAATATTTCAATCTATATTTAAGAGAAATGTTATTCCTAATTGGTAGGAGAGAGGAATAGGGATGGAGGCGAGGGGGGGGGGGGAAGAATGAAGAGGGAGAAAATGGGTAGAAAAAGAGGGGTAGGAGGACGGGTGGACTCAGGATGAGGAGTACGAGGAGAAAAAGGAATGTGGGGAAGAGGAAGGGGAGAGAAGGAGGAGGAGGGATGTGAGGAGGAAGAGGAGGAGGAGGAAGTTGAGAAAGAGGGGGAGAATGTGGAGAAGAATAAGGAAGAGAAGAAGGAAGATGAGGCGGAAAGAGGAGAAGGATTAGGTGGAGTGCTATAAGGATAAATAGGGAAGGGGAAGGGGGAGAGAAGGGGGAAGGGGTAAGAATAATTTTGATCTCATAATTTATTTGCGTCATATTTTCATGATTTTACGAATGCTGCTGAACAAAAGTTTGCTTTCAAAACTACCAAATGAAGCGAAATGGGAGCGAGGTGTAAATAAATAGTTCTAATTTTGGAAAATTCTCCTAAATGAATATTTCAAACTATTTAAAGGGAAATTTCATGCCAATAATGGGTTTAGGAGAGGGGAAGAAGGGAAGGAGGCGAGGAGGAGGAAAAGAATGAAGAGGCACCCAAAAATGGGAGAATATCGAGGGGTATGAGGACGGGGCGGAGTACGAGGAGAAGGAATGGGAGGAAGAGGAAGGGGAGGGATAGAAGGAAGGGGAACGGGAGAGGAGGAGGAGGAGGAGGAGGAAGTTGAGAAAGAGGGGGAGAATGAGGAGGAGAATGAGGAAGAGAAGAAGGAAGATGAGGCGGAGAAAAGAGGAAGAGTAGGATTAGGTGGAGTGCTAATGTGCTATAAGGATAAATAGGGAAGGGGAGGGGAACGAAGAAAAGTAGTAGGGGAACGGGGGAAGAGTAGGAGATTGCGGAAAGGGAGGAGGAGGAGGAGATAGAAAATGGGGAGAAGGAGGGGGGCGGGGGGAGGAGGAGAGGTAGAAGGGAAGGAACAGTGGAAAGGGGAGGAGGAGGGGAGGCGAGGGAGGAAGAGGGGAGGATTGGGAAGCAGGAAGAGAAGGGAGAGCAGTAGCTAGAGGAAGAGCTCACTATCGATTTGATTTTTGTTTTATTCCACACAGCCTTGCCTGTTTTATCGGATTCGTCCAAGCAGACGAAAACTTCTGGTCGAGGCGAGTTCAACCTGCAAAGCACCTTGCCGAAGTCCTATAAGCGGATGCGACTGCCCGATGGCACCATGTTGCAGACCGTCCCAAACTCTTCTCTTCCCCTGCTTTCGTCGCTGGAAAAGTTCCTTGCCAACATATAATATACAGAATCCCGGGTAAGTATAATGCTTTCTAGATATTGACGACTTTATCGATATCGCCAACTTGAAGTGCCTGCATAGTGGTTACAACTTTTAACAATTCATAATTTTCTTATTGTTTGTCCGATTTCATTCGAACTTTTACCAGTCTGCTTCTCAGATTTCTTTGCTTTCTTTCAGAGTAATTGTCTATAAGGATAGACATTTCCTTTAACTGGAACAAACACTTTACCTTAACCCCAACCCTAATCCTAACCCTCAACCTAAAAGCCAATGGCAACTCTAACCTAAACCATACAACTTTTACAAAATAAAACAGGAACGATTGGTCGGCAATGGCAGTGAAATCACCAGGCAAAACAGTAAATTTTAGGAGGGGCACTGACACCAATGAAAGGGGCATCCGATGGCTATGGCGTACAGGCGCGTACGCAGGGGGGGGGGGGAGGGGGGGTTAAACCCCCCTTGAGTTTTTTTATGTGTATGTTTTTTGGAAACCCCCCCCCCCCTTTTTTTTTTTCTTCTTTTTTTTTAAATAAAAAAAAAAAAAAATTATGCCAATGGCTGACCTAAAAAGGTGACCTTCCTCCCCCCCTAACGGAACAAAATGTCAAATTTTCAAATTTCGAGACAAAAAAAAGTGCCCTCTTACCCCCCCCCCCCCCCCCCCCCCCCCCCCCCGCTTATTCAGCGGCTGGCTGAGTCGTTGCGAAATTTTGGCCCGATCTTAAAACTCCCCATCCCCCCTTGAAAAGATGGAGTAGGCATATGGCTTCATGAACTTTGATATATCTAAGCCCTGATAAAAATGCATTAGCATTAGTCTTGCTTATCTGGTATAGATTAATTTGTCAAAAGCCCCAAAATATACCTTTTCACAACAAACAGAACGAAATGTAAGGATAATTTGTTTAGCCGTATTGGGTTTTATCCCATGTATTACTTCTTTCGCAGATTGTGGCATAAACTTCTGTAAAAACGGCTGGTGTGAGGAGACTTTGGTAGGCTACAACTGTCGCTGCTCAAGTGGGTTTCGAGGGAGACACTGCGATGAACGTAGGTGTATGGAATAGGCGTATGGGGGGGGGGGGGTGGCCAATTTAATGAAACAAGAGCATGAGAGATTTTCTACGGGGGTAAACAAAATTTCCGTAGTTGTTTTTACTTGCACGCAGTTTGATGTATCGTTTATCAGATATTGTACTTTTTTTCTTGATCTCTTACCGAAGTGTTTTATTTCACATTTCATATATATTTACATCAATTTACATTTGAATATAATAACAAAAGACAAAAGTAATTAAATAAATAGTTATAACCTTAACAATTCTTGAACAATTTCTTTGTGTTTCGTCAATTAATTTTTGTAATATGTAATATCGTAGTTTTACTATTGTACTCTTAACCATCACACCAAAGTTTAATACACATTATGTATATTATGTATTGTCTAAGAATTAACATGAAAATAAAGTTATGTATCGTCATTGATTTATGTTTTTTGTCGTGTTATTTCTAGAGATCACAGAGTCAACGACGGAAGCGACGACCAAGCCTACGACGAGCCCTACGACTACGATGTCTAAACGCTCAGACGCAACGACTTTTCAAAACACCATTTTCTCTAGTATGTCTAAGTGAATTATAACGATAGAAACATGAAAATGACGTCATGCATTTAATCATTTTCATAATAGTTAGCCATAATAGCCCCCCCCCCCATTTTTCCCCCCCCCCCCCCCCTCTCTCTCTCTCTCTCTCTCTCTCTCAGTCTCTATCTGACTTTTTTGTTGATCCTTTCCTATCACTGGGGGGGGGGGGAGGGGAGAATACCGTCTTAATCTTTTGCTCTGAACTGAAAAATAGCAAACACGCCACAGAACACAGTTGAATAAATTATTTTGCAAATTAATTCCCTTTGGATTTGACAAAACATCAAACTTTATAAAATAATAACCTGTTGGAATCTATGTTTAAATGGAGCTAAATTTTATTAGATTTTGTCATCTAATCCTGTTTGGGTGTCATTCATAATTTCATTGTTTTGTAAAAATGGTTGAATTTTTCAACACCCTTAACCCTCATCTAAATTATGACTATTTAACTCAGTTATGTTTGTTTTAAACAAAATCAGATTCAAGAGAATCATCGACTACGGAGGCGACGATCAAACCCACGACGTACCCTACGACCACGATGTCAGACACGACGACATCGCAAGAAACCATCATCTCCGGTAAGTAATTGAAACAATGAAATGACGTCATGCATTTGATCATTTAATATCATAATGTAGCCGCTACCCCTTTTCCCATTCTCTTCACCCCCACTCTCTCCCCCTCCCCTACCCCCCTCTCCGACTCCCCCTCTCACAGCCCTGCTCTCACTCTCTCTCTCTCTCTCCCTCTTCATCTCTCTCTCTCTCCGTCTTTATCTGACTCTGAGCGTAGTAAGAGAAACACTGGAATGACGTCCTGCATTTGAACATAATAATAATAGGTCTAGGCTAATAATAATATTGTGACTCTGCCATTATTTGCGATGGTGAGCAAAGTTTATTTTTTCTACATTGGTTATTTAAACTGCAGTTTTGTTTATATCTTTGCATCTAGTTTTAATATCATTGTTTTCATTATCATTGTTATTATTATTTTCGTCATCATCATCATTGTCTACTTTCTTTGAATATTTCAGTTTCTACCCAAATAATCAATTTGTCTACTCTCTTAAATTTTGTAATTTACGTATCGTTTTCACCTTTTAAGCATGCTCATCTCCTCCGGTGGAATATGAATACGGCGGGTCGTCCTACAATTTCAGCACTTGCAAGATGAATCAAGCTTCCGCGGTTTCTGCTTGTTTCCAATACGGATCTCATCTGGTCTTCATCGAGTCCCAAGAGGAACAGGACTTCATCGTAGAGGGTGCAACTAAGGACTACTGGATCGGGCTGACCGGCTCAAGTCCCGATGACGCAATGTGGCTAGACGGATCAAGTCTTACATATAGTAATTTTAACGTTCATTCGTTTGCTAAATGGAATCCAAACTGTTTCCGAATTAATTCTAATGATCAATTTATTTGGCGTGATAGGAATTGCTCCAAACAATTTACATACATATGCGAACGAGAAATGGGGATATAGATATTGGATTTGTTCCTTGCAATTTGTCATACCACCTGATTGCATCTGAACACCTAGATGAGGCAATGGAAATACCCCCCCTCTCGCCAATATTATATATATATATATATAATATATATATATATATATATATATATATATAATTATATAATAAATCAGGTTTTCGTTCTTTAGTCATTGTTTGTCAAGGTCTATCGGAGCTTTAAAAATGTTTGTGGGTTTTGTGTCGTTCCATGCACTAATTTTCACATGAACAGCACTGACAATACTGTTGTTACAAAGATGTGAATTTATGATGTTTAAAAGACGGAGCACTCTTCATCTTCACATTCAAGCAATTTTAAAATAACATATTAATGATAACCATTAGTGGCGGTTTGATCTTTGTTAGTGTTTTATAGAATCTCATTTGTATTGTAAAGAGACCTTGCTCAAACTTCATTGTATAATAATAGTTAGTGCTTCATGAATTTTAATGTTAGAGGGTGTCGCGCAGTGACGCCTTAAAAGATAACCATAAATATCTTTTGCATGTGACGCTTTTTTTTTTCATCAACCCTAAACAATGTTACCAAGTCACTTTAGAGAAATGTGCTTCTTTTAATAATGAGGTCAAGATCAAAACCATCTCTAGCATACAACAATGCATTTTGAATATATTGTCGAGAGTGAGGGTAGAAGGGCATATTTTAGTTCTTGAAACGGGCTGCAATTGTAATTAACAGTGCTTTTGCATTTTTATTTAACTTTTTTAAAGAGCAAGTAATGGGCGCCTTACATTTCGATAATGAGGAAAGGTCGAATGGACACATCAGGAAAAAAATCAATACAAGAACAGCGTAATTTTCTTCTTAGGCTGGGCACCATTTTCAATTTATAAAGGGGCACCTTTTCATTGATCAGGTGTGTACGTATTGACTTTGGGAATATCAAGGTTATTCGCCCCTATTTATTTTTTCGTAACTGCTTTTTTGAAAAACGCTATTCAATACACAATAGAAATGTTTACCAATATCTTGCACAAATGGATTTTGACATGGCATTTTCTTAAAGAATGACGCTCGGTGAAGCGTGCGTGGATTAATGCAATCAAAGTATCATTTAAAAAAAACAAAACATATACAGCTCATAGTTTGCTACCAGTAACCGTTTGTTTTTCTTTTTTACTTGGGCGAACTTCAAGAAAACTTTTACAATTGTTTAGAATTATTATTATCATTATCATGATTATCGCTATTCCTATTTCTATTATTTTCCAAATTAATACTAATGTTTATTGTAAGTAAAGCATATGTAAATAGGCAAACTTGATACTTGTTTATTTGTCATGTATTAACTTAGTTTCAATTACTATACTATCAATCGTGTATGTGTGAGTAAGAAGCTGGAAGAGAGATACACAACACATAAGAACGCGTGGGAAAGAGAAATTGAGAGAAGTTTTAATGAAAGAGATTTATAATTTAGTGAGAGAATCATTCGAAAGGAAGAGATAAAAGTGAGAGAACGTGAGAAAATATTGATTTAAATTGAGAGAAATGTGTCATGAAAGAAGGATATGACAGAATTCGAAAGGAATACTTAAATAAAGATATGAGTTAGGTGTTAAAAGGAGGTGAGATCATTTTTGAGAGAGAGAACAAAAATAGTGAGAGAATGTGAGGAGATAATAAATTCAGATATTTTTAAGATATAGAGATAACAAAAAAAGTAAGTGGATTTGAATGGAAGACATAAAGAGCACTGGCGTACCTATGGGGGGGGGCAGGGGGGCAGAGTGCCCCCCTGACGGGCTCCAGGGGAAAAAAAGAAAAAGGGGAAAGAAAAGAAAAGAAGGGAAAGGAAAGAAAAAGAAAAAAGGAAAAGGAAAGAAAAAGGAAGAAAGAGAAAAAGGAAAAAAAGGAAAGAAAAAGGAAGAAGAAGAGAAAAGGAAGAAAAAGGGAAAAGAAAAGGAAAGGAATAAAATGGGGGGGGGGAATAAAGAACATGGCCGTAAGCACCAGGGGGGCAGTTGACCCCAGATATTTTGAAATCGTACAGTTTTTTTCCTGAAAATGTAGTGTAGGCCTATACCAAATCCTTCAATTCTACTTTTGAAAATGCAAAAGTACCCTCATGACCAGTTCGGTCGCTCGAACTCCCTTCACTCCTTTTGCTTTTGAGATTCTTCGAAACTTTTAACGCATCTTTCCCCTTCCCCCCATCAGAAAAATATTCCGCATACGGCCCTGAAAAATTAAAACAAATGAAAATAGGAAAATATAAGTGACATAACAAATTTGAAACTCTTCGCTGGCGCGAACTGCTTGCTAGCCTATTTTGTATTAAATGTTTTCACTTCCTCGTCCCCCTGAAAAAGAAAAGGATTAGTATTGCCTAGAATACAATTGTGCCTGCCCCGACGGGCCCCGACCTGCAACCATGGCAACAATAACACACAATATATGTACCAAATGTTACTAAAAGAGACTAATTCATTTTTTCTCGCTCGCTACACTCGCTCGCGAATAAAATGAATAGACATTGCTTTGGAAACAATTGTGCCCACCCTTGACCTGCAACAATATCATTAAAATGGAAGAGTTTTTTCGCCCTCTCGCCAAAAAGGAATTGAATCGCGTTAAACGCGATTGCGTCCATCCTGACCTGCACCAATAAAACAAGTTTATTTTTAATTTCTATTAAAAGAGAATTTTTTTTTTTTGCTTGCTCGCTATGCTCGCTCGCCAAAATGGAATTGACACCGCTAACGTGCCCCGCCCCAACCTGCAACAACCAGTTAATAATTATGTACGAAACGTTATTCAAAGAAGTTTTGGTGTGCTCGTGCTCGCCAAAACGGAATTAACATCACCTTAGACATGATTGTGTAAGCCCTGCCCTGCAACAACAAAATCTGAAATTTATGAACCAATTATCATTACAAAAATTTTGCTCGCTCGCTACGCTCGCTCGCCAAAATAGAAATAACACCGCTTTTAATAATCACGTCCCTGACATGACATGGAACAATTAAACCAAGTTTATATACCATATTTTCCCTATAAAGAGAAGTGATTTTTTTTTTTGCTCGCTCGCTACGCTCGCTCGCCAAAATAGAATTAACACCGCTTTTAATAATCACGTCCCTGACATGGAACAATGAACCCAAGTTTTATGTACCATATTTTCCCTATAAAGAAAAGTGAATTTTTTTTTTTCGCTCGCTACGCTCGCTAGCTCGTGGAATTATGTGCCCACCACTAACCTGCTACAATATCATTAAAAAGAGAAATGTAGGGGGTTGCCTGCCCGCCAAAATGGGATTGACATTGCCTTAAGAGTCGAGAACGGTACAACGAATCGTCTTCTTTCTCTAATGATTTAATGAATCGTAAAAGCTTCTACGCTTCGCGCGGAAGGGGTTAACTGAATTCAGACGAGGATTAAGAGTCGAGAACTGTGCAACGAATCGTTTTGTTTCTCTAATGATTTAATGAAACGTAAAAGCTTCCGCGCTTCGCGCGGGAGTGGGGGGGGGGGGGAGAATCTGAATTCAGACGAGGATTATTTTAGAGAACTGTACAACGAATCGTTTGTTTCTCTAATGATTTAATGAAACGTCAAAGCTTCCGCGTTTCGCGGAGGAGGGAGGGAGAAATTCGCCCCTCCCTGCACCGACCCCCCCCCCCCCCGCATCACGTCACTGTTGGTCACCATTACGTACAAATATTTGGCTCGCATAATTTCAAATTTGGGCCCCCCCCCCCTAAGAAATCCTGGATCCGCGCCTGAATAGGTATTCCAATGAAGCTGTCTAATAAAATGTCATCCACTTTCAGTGTTATTAGCGTTACATATATTTTCTTTAATTTTGGTAGTGACGTAAAAGATGTCTTGTCTATGCGCGCCTGCAATACTAATTTATCGGGTCTTGTCATAGGTATAGATCTCTATTTGTTGTGGACGAAAAGGAAATGGAGTTTTGATAAATAAATCAATGAATACAACAAGTCGAATCGAAATAGCATACTTTTAAAGTGACAGCATCCACCACAATTATGAAGCTAGTGGTGATGCAAAACTGTGTTGTAAGTCTTTAATAATTCTGAAATATAAGGCTATGATAATAAATTATCAATGACGCGCATAACTCCGGAAGCAAAATGTTTGTCGATTGTAAACGTACTTTTTTAAAATCACGGAACCTTTCCTTCAACCTGCGTAAAAAAGACATTTACATGCACTGCGCTGTTAATGACTTGATATTTTATATTTAAAATGCCATAAAACGTCCAATTGGTGTCAGAAGAACGTCAAATATATCGTGTACACAAGATAAGCTGTGTACACATATCACGAGCAGAAGGAACAAGTAAAAGTTGATAGTTTCACATTTAAGTTTTGCATTTTTATAGTGTATCATAAAATTCCTTGGAATGACGTACACAACGAAAGACAGTCTGACAATGTCTAGTTTTTTCTTTCACTATTGAAATAATTCAAATACCATTTCTGGAGTTATTTCAGTTACTCTCGGAAGATTTGAGGGCCAGTAACGGGTACACTCAGTCGGTTACTCTGCCCTGAATTGGGGGGGGGGCACCATGAAGAACTTAGTCGGTTACTCTGCCCTGAATAGGGGGGGGGGGGGGCGTGGCACCCTGAAGAACTTAGTCGGTTACTCTGCCCTGACTTGGGGGGGGGGGGGCGTGGGCACCCTGAAGAACTTAGTCGGTTACTCTGCCCTGAATAGGGGGGGGGGGAGGGCGTGGGCTCCCTGAAGAACTTAGTCGGTTACTCTGCCCTGAATTGGGGGAGGGGGGGGGGGGGGGTCGTAGGCACCGTGATGAAGAAAAAAAATCTCTGACAAGTAGACTATACAAAAAGATTTAGTCAGCACTGATGAAAGCTCATTGAAAATATATCCCACTCACATGAATCAGACAAGAAGAACAAATATAAAACTAGGAGGAAAATTAGGTTGACTGTCTGCTATTGATTAATCAATGGTTTGGCATTGTATTACCTTCTGCTGTATACAACTAAAATTGATTAATAGGCCTACTCTGTAAATAGCATTCATGTCAGCAGTCAGCACATATGATTTCAGAATTCTGTTATATTGGCAAGATCCAGAAGGAATCTCATTTCTTGCCATTAATAATAATAACGATAATATTACAAAATTACAAAAAAATGATAATAATAGTAATGAAAATGATAATGATTTTAATAATAATAAATAATAATCAAAATAGTTTTAAAACCAGCATAGACAAAGCTGAGATATTAATGAACAATACTGATTATACAAGTAATAATGGCGATGACCACTGTGCTATACACTAAGAAGTACCACCGATGTTTTTTTTTTTTTACATGGGAAAAAGACGCAAACGACTAGCTCTGTGGAAAAAATTGGCTCTTTTTTTTGGGGGGGGGGGCGGGGATGCAGCTTTTCATACAGGAAGTGCCTGAGAATACGTAATGTGGTTCTAAAATTGCAAATGCTTCCTACTCTAGGAGGGGGTTCTGACCCCTCCCAGACCCACCCCCGCTTGCAGTAACTTTCTGAAGTGAGCTTTGATAATTCAGACATGAGTTAATGATATTTCTACAAGTGGCCACCGGTGAAAGCTATACTCTGAAGTAACTGCAGTATGTTATCACTTTGCTTGCGATTACATAACCATGGTTTTGTAGCCACACACAGCAGCCATTGGTTGAAAGGGGCAATGGATGAAAAATATGGAATGGTATTATCCTTGGGATAATATTGTATTTTGTGCTTTTGATAACTCCCAAGTGATGTAGATCCTCCAATTACTCTCGGAAGCTTTGAGGGTCGGTGACGGGTACAGTCGATCTCTGCTCTGAAATTAGGGGGGGGGGGGGGGCCGTGGGCATCGTGATGTTTTTTTTTTTTTTTTTTAATCAGACGAGTGGACTATATCAAAATAACAACAAATTTTGTATTCCAAATGTTATCTGGGGGTCGGGAAACTGGGTGTATTTTAGGAATGTCCATATTTTTCGGGGGTCGGTTTTTCCTTCTTTCTCTTCTTCTCTTACTTCTTCTTCTACTTCTTCTTCTTCTTCTTCTTCTTCTTCTTCTTCTTCTTCTTCTTCTTCTTCTTCTTTCTTCTTCTTCGGCGCGGAGCTGCACGAGGAGGGGGGGGGGGGTGGGGGGGGGGGGGGGGGGGGGCAAAAACGTTACTGTACTCCAGTAATCCATGAGGTATGAGAACAAAAAGAAAACGAAAGAAAAGTCACAATCTTTGAATGACAACTGGCTAGGGGACGCTTAGGAGAAAGACCTCCTTGTCTTGGTAATACTATTTTCTACTATAGAACGGCGCCTGAAAGTGATGTAACGATAGCAAAGATTGACAACTTCGGCATTATTATTTTTAAACAGCTTGATTATAGTCTTCATTTATATTTTGAAGAAGAAAAAAAATAACTTTCAATATTCGAAAGGGGTGTGCTCGTTGTTATTGGCGGTGGTGGCGTTGTTCACATTATTAGGTGACCATGCACATGCAGTCTGACCGTGCATGGACCATGTTCTAATTAACACCTGATTTAAAGCTATTAATCTTGAGTTCTGGCATGGGGATCATATGTCGAGAGAATATGTCTTTCATTTTGGATTGCTTATCCTGCAGTAGATTGATTGTTTGAACCAGTAAAATAAAAACAAACGCACAATTAAACTAATCATCTTCGTTAAAAACCACAACTTCGGGCCATTTGCACATTATAGTGGCATATGTGTTAGGCACTCATGCCGGTGTCGGGCCTACTTACCAGAATTTCCTTATATCCTTCTGTGCTCATTATTCAACCACTGGCACTAGGGCTCTAGATGTATACATTTTCTACCAAATTTGATTGACAAATGTCACCTATCGGAAAAGAACGCGCCAAAACCTAGCGTCCCTTCCTTGATTCGGTGGGTCCCCTTTCTTGTCTGTTTGTTTACAAATGCTAATGAGTCTTCATTTTGCCTACGTCACGTAAAAGGTTCACCAATCACAATACTGGATTTTGACGATCGCTGAATGATTCATCATCGTCTTCTGCTATGACGAAATACCCAGTCCGTTGCGGCGCGGCATATCGCATCCGCATGCGCATGCCTTCATCACATGATTTTCAGAAGATCACCGGCGTTTACATTTTACTATACCGTAGTAAGCGCGCTTAGAATTATTTGTTGTCAACTTGACTAAAAAAGTCCCGTCGAACTTCCTGGATTATCCCGTTTAATATTTTTAATTTCGCTTTCAGTTTGATTTTACAAGTGGTGGAAGTTAGATTTGAAGACGTCAATTTAGTAATTTGATAACGGACTCAAGTATAAGAGTAAGAAAAGTAAGACAATGTTAACAACAGATACTGGTAGTGGTACCGGCACGTCGACATCTCCCATGGACGTATCAAAAAGCAGAATGGAGCGGAGTACGAGTGAAGTGAGCAGCCCAGTCGGCTCACCGCCCGAGCTTGACACTAGCATGAGCATTGCTAGTAGTTGCAGCTCAGACATTGCTTCTGATTTAAGTCTTCAATCTGATGACATAACTCCTGTTAACAGAATCTCGCAGGTAAATCTATTTTACGTTAATATTTTATTCTTAATGGCATTAATTACTGTAGCTACTACCGGGGTGTTTGGAAAACGAAGACCGAAGAACGAAGACCGGGACCAGCCCCCCAAGCTCCGCCATTTTGTCCGGATCCATTAGAAGCCAAAATAAGCTACCTTGCATAATTCATGAGCCTTATGATTATGCATTCTGTAGGATGCTCCCCGCGAAAAGTGTACTGGAATGATGTTCACTACATGGTAAAGACAATGCGCGTATCAGCGTAATAAGAGAGGTCAAATAATCTACTGTACGGAATTATGGGTAATTTATTCATCACGCTGCGCGCTAGCAACGCAAAGTGATTCAGCGAATCAGCGTGGAATATTCTGATGCGATCACCGTTAGTGAAATACGCGCTCGAACTTGTATTATCGATCACCAGTATAACAGCTGGTGTACCCAGGATGCATCGGAAGTGGACCTTAAAGTTCCACTCGTTGGTTGTGTGTTTTTTTTTTTTTTAAGGTTTTAATGGCGTGTATAATTCATTTCTGAATATTTACGCCAACTAAGTAGCCTTTGAAAACATCATTACACCTCTACTTATTATTATTCCAGCATAAATTTTTCTGAAAATCTCTTTATTGTCCAAAAATAATAATAACCATCCAGTTTCACAGATCTCAGGCTTGCTAAGCTCCACCCTCATACCCAGGATGCATCGCGATATGGGGGAGTGGCCTTAACTTCATTGAATAAGAAATACTGATATTCTTAATGTCTCGATCTTATTCCCTTTTTAGTCTATCAATAACTGGGTCTGTTTTTGTTTTATTAAATAAAACATGCTATAAGCCATATAACAACACATTCTCTGGCTATGATTATACATTTTAAATATACTAATGTATAAAGTTTCCTTATTTTAGACAAACAAATTATGTGGCACAGTGGATGGTTTTTCTCCACCCACTCTCATCGTACCTTAAGGATTCCCTTTCTCTCTCTTTCTCTGGCTTTCGTAAATTATCTTCTGCAACTAACGGTTTGTTGTCTTGACTGCAGGCACGTAGCCAGACTTTGATGTTTGGGGGGGGGGCACATACATGTAATCGATCGAGGTAAAAAAAAAGGGGTCTAAAAAAGTTCAACCGATCGTGGAATTTTTCTTTTCTTTTTTGGCCCCCCCCCCCCCCCCCCCCCCCCCCCGTGGCTACGTGCCTGCTTGACTGAACAACCTGTTGCAGTTTCATTCTGTCTCACTTTCAGTCGTAGTTGTTATTACCACTCATTTACGTTTACTCGTTATCAACTACGATCAACCATTCCATATTCACTCCATTACTGTCCACATTTCACTTGGATTAACTTTACTTTTCCTTTTTGCAGCCTTTTCAGGAGCTTTGAACATGTTTAATGTAGAGACCAGAGAGATCGGAAAATATGTTAATCATTTTATTCATTTTAATTCAAATTTTCTAACTTGAAAACGGAAGTGAAACATTGTTTTTCAACATCTTGACATAATTTTTGTTTAAAGACAATGGAATTTAACGCTGGAAATTTTGAATTGGGTTGCCCCCCTCCCCCCCCCCCCCCCAAAAAAAAAAAAAAAAAAAAAAAAACACAACAACAACCCAGAAGTGGTTTGTTTAGTTAGGAGGCCCATGTCCTTTATAATTTTATTTTTAAGAATAGTTTTCTCTTTTTGTATTAATTTTACATTGGTATACCATTAATTTCACTGGGAAAACCACCCCATTCCCTTACACATCAATACTGCCATTACTTCTAGCAACAGTAATTCTATAATTCAAAACGTTTTCATTTTCTAAATCCTTCTAATATAAACATATAACAAATATAATTTGTTTACACTTTTGCAACCTGTTACATGGTCCATGTAGAAACAGCACCAGGAAGAGGATAACAAGCCCCCCCCCCCCCCACCCCCCCCCCCCCCCCGTTTTCTTAAGCTAGGAAGTATCAAAACATGATTCTATTAAAATTAGCAGTTTGGATATACAAAAGGCAATGATGATTAGCAGTTTCCATATTTAGTGCATTTAGAGGGTTATCTTTCAAACCTTCTTACATACAATACTTGAAGCAGCAATGATGTAATAATCTACAAAACTTCAAATACAGAAGTCCATAGACTGAGGTAAATGAATTTCAACATGTATAATTATAATTAAAATATCATTGATCAATTCAATCTCTGATATAGACTGATAGATCTTTATCACTCAAATTTCAAGGAAATTTCTTTCTGCCCAGCCCTCAGTTTCATCATATAAGATGGTAGTTGACATTGTTAAAATGTTAATGTTTATTCATTGATGATTAGTTATCTTTAAATATTTGAAAGTTGACAAGATAATAAATTTATTAGCTTTTTCTAAATGTGGTATTCTACAAATATATAATACAAATATAAATAAATAGTATGTAAATATTCAAGTTTAAACCCATCTCTAATGTCCTCTTTCATTATATGAGGGTTGCATCTTTAAGACGTAGTCCCATGAAGATGTCTTCTGCATTCATTGATGAGTTGTAGGCTAGTTTTCAGAAGAAAGGGCTGTGATGATAACCAGTCTGTTGATGGAAAAATGAAATAAGATACAGTGTATAAGAAAATAAACAACAACTAATAACATACACGCTGATACCTGCTCTGACAAAAAGAGGAAGGACTAATATTCACTGGGATTCTAGTGGGCAAACCTAAACTATTTTACCTACAAGACTAGTTACTGACCACATGTTAGATTATTTCTGATGATCCCATTAAGACGATAGGCCTGCTGGAGCTTGGATCAGACAAGGTATGAAATAAGTAATACGTGTACAATGTACTTGTATTGTGAACTTGTGCTCAAATTGAATAATACCTCCGGTTAAGTATGGGACATAAAATGACCACACA
Source organism: Strongylocentrotus purpuratus (assembly GCF_000002235.5). Classification (NCBI taxonomy): domain Eukaryota; kingdom Metazoa; phylum Echinodermata; class Echinoidea; order Camarodonta; family Strongylocentrotidae; genus Strongylocentrotus; species Strongylocentrotus purpuratus. Next base: position 27,984,633 of record NW_022145612.1, read on the forward strand.
ACTTGGACCAGAGAATGGACTGGAAATAATGATATTAAACATACGTAATGTAGACTTATATTTCATCGATATCAACATTTATTTTAAATCTAAATCACAATTGTGATATTCAGTCAAGTATTCTTTTACAAGTAACGGACAATGAAAATTATGTTTTTCAGATCTATAACTTTCTGCATGATATATTGTTCTACAATAGTTTATTGGGGGTACCTACATTGTATATTAGCACACTTGCTCGTATGAAGTGTAGTAGGC